>NC_141349.1:22197775-22207775 GCF_057382095.1 Aulonocara sp. 'chitande type north' Nkhata Bay | reverse complement strand
TTGTAGCATTACCAAGTTGTTTATTGTTCTTTTTCCTTTTTTTCCACGGCTGAACTCAAATGAATGATACTGTTTCTGTGCAGTGGACCATTACAGAGCTCGCCTGTTACACGTACTCCTTGGTGGCTGTCCCGCTGTATGACACACTCGGCGCTGAAGCCATTGACTACATTATTGATAGAGGTATAAAAAAGGGCACCATCTCACACTAACCACATATCGCCTGCAGCACTGTCAGAGTGCTTTATAAATCAAGGGCCGTGACGATGGAAGATTAAATTAATGGTTCGCTTGGCGCCGTCTGTTTCACAGCCGACATCTCAACGGTGATCTGTGATGTCCCTGAAAAGGCCCGGATGATTCTGGATTGTGTCAGCGGAAAAGCACGAGCGGTGAAGATGATTATTCTCATCGAGGCGTTTGACAGCGACCTGGTGACCCGCGCAAAGGAGAACGGCATCGAGATCCTGAGTTTAAAGGAGCTGGAGGTGAGAATAAGAATCGGATTTGTCATTTTTGAGTTTCACAAATGTTCATTCTTGATGTGCAGAGCAAATTGTGTCATCTTCTGTGTTATGTCTGCACTATGGAGAGTAGTCCCCAGAAAGTTGATTCTGTTCATCTTGACGTAGATTGTCACTGGGAGGAACGTTTCGTCACTCATCCAAGTGACTTCTTCAGTCCCAGCTGACTGCAGGTTTCTTCAACCTTATGAACAGTACATAATGGCATAATGCTCTTTGATTAATTCTTATGACCATTTTCATATTATTGATCAAGAAACTGACCTCACAGCCGATTCTTCAACAGTGGTGCTATTTTCAGTCATTATGCAAATATACTGTTTATAAGGTTGAAGAAACCTGCAGTCAGCTGAGACTGAGTAATGCCTTACCGGGATGATTAAGCATGCATCAAGACACTGTTGAATAGAACTGTAATTTTGTTGCATGCATGTAAAAATGACTGTGAAGGCGACTCTGGTTCGAATATTTCAGCCTGTTTCTGTTTGTGTTTTTGAAACCATCCAGCCGTGTTCGAGCTAAGTAGAAATCAGACCCTTATCAGGACTTCCTGCAGATGTACTAATTTTTGTACATTTTTGTTTCCAGGCCTTGGGTAAAGCTAACCTCAAGCAACCAGTGGTGAGTAGGAACAGCACGCCATCTTTATCTGATCTACTGACAACATGAGTTTTTTTTAAAGGCTCTTCTTTTAGACTAAATTACTCCAGTGAGAGTCATTGGTGAAACTTCGATGAATTTGCTTGATCAACTGGTGTCCATCTTAAAAAAAAAAAAAGTATTTTAAATGTAATAGACGTATCAGTGTTGCTCTGTGATTACAGCCTCCCAAACCAAATGACCAGGCTCTTATCTGCTTTACCTCTGGAACAACAGGTGAGTACGGGGTTGTTATTGCGTTAACATTTCAGAAATGTTATGTTTTTATGTTATATATCATCATAATTGTTTTTTATTGTGTTTGTTTTGCTTAAACTTTACTTTCAGGATACCCAAAAGGTGCAATGATTTCTCATGAAAACGTAGTCTGCAACACTGGCGCTTTCATTAAATTGACCAAGGTAAACAAACCCACCCACCGGCACTCTAATATTTTCAATTGGTTGATCTCACTGAAACCTTTCCAAACAATAATAACACAGAGGCTCTGGGTCGCCTTCAGGTTGTCATCAGACTGTAAGAAATCATGTATCCTCTTTTTTTTTTTTTTCATGTACTCCTTTAAAGATGCGATAAATGAACATCAAAGATGAGAAAGAAAGGCAACACCTGATTTAAAAAAAAAAAAAAAAAAAAAAAAAAAAGAAGCATTAAGTCTCAGTTCTTAATTAAGTTAAATGGCGTTTTGAAGTACACCACCTGTTGTATAACGAATGTAAAGGTAGATTATAGAAAAACAAACCATGTCATTGAATTTATTTGCTAAATGTAATAAAAAAGCCAAAATCTTCATCCATCTTTGTAGAAGCTGATTCGGCACAGTTCAATCAAACATTTTCTTTTGTTCTCATACGTTTTTTTTCTACGTCAGATGGAAAAAAACATGAAGCTGACTCATGGCTCTAATATCCCTGTCTGGCCCCTGTTGCCTCTCCTTGATTCCTCTTTGTATTTTCCTCTGTCCGTCTGTCTTGCTCCCTCGTCTGTCCCGTCCTGTGTGGTCTCATGCGTCGTCTAGGAAACACTGAAGCCCTCAAGTAAAGATGTGCTCATCTCCTTCCTGCCTTTGGCCCATATGTTTGAGCGTGTAGTGGAGGTACAGTACAGAGTGCTTCACCTGCATGTGTTTTGTGTGTTCCTCTGCAGGTAAACTGCATGCTGAACGCCAATGACATTCACGTATCCTATCTCCCTCTAGCTCACATGTTTGAGAGGGTTGTGGAGGTATGTTGCTTACCTTAAGATGCACAATGAATTTATCAGTGGAGGTAATATTTAGGAGTCAGCAGAGAAGGACTGCTAGTATAATGTTTGTGAGACATGAGATGTGAGACCCCTTAATGCCTAGCGTATAGTATTTGATACATGTGTTTTTGAGTTTTATCAGCAGTGTGAATTATACAATTAAAGGTTTAAAATTTGTGCACTCCTTCATGTTTTCCACAGTTGTCCAGTAGGTCAGATTAGAGTCTTTGGCAGACCGATTCTGGCCCTTGTGCCTTACATGTGACTCCCCCGCCTTAGTGTGTTTAGATGCAGCATTAGTGCCCTCGTGTGGTCAAAAATATCATTTTTAATTTGTCAAAGTTGGAATGAGCAGCATCTTTTCCCCTCCATCAGTATGTCGTACTCGTCCACGGGGCTCGAATCGGCTACTTCCAAGGGGACATTCGACTCTTGATGGATGATCTGAAAACACTCCAGCCAACAGTTTTCCCTGTTGTCCCCCGCCTCCTCAACCGCATGTTTGACAAGGTCAGTTTATGCTGTTTATGTGCTTTTGTGGTCAGAAGTGCCGTTTCTCTGGTCTGCTGCTTTGCACGAAACACGATTTGGATATTTCTCATTGCTCTGCAGGTTTTTGGTCAAGCCAACACGCCACTGAAAAGATGGCTGCTTGATTTTGCCTTCAGAAGGAAAGAGGCGGAGCTTAAAAATGGAGTGGTCCGAAAAGACAGCATGTGGGACACACTCATCTTCAAGAAAGTGCAGGTAAACACGAAACACTTTAAAGCACTTGGAGATGTTACGTGCCACCTAACAATCTTTCAAAGAGCACGTACACTAAAGAGGAACAAAGACACAAAATGGATAAACACGCCCACACATTTGACCTTTTCGTCAAAATTATTTTGTTAAATGAATCTGCAGCGGTTTTTGTGTTGCATAATAAATTAGTTTTGAGTTGACATTTTGGAGCTTTCATGTTTGTTTTGCACTGTAGGCGAGCCTCGGCGGCCGCGTGAGACTCATGATTACAGGAGCAGCCCCGGTATCCGCGACCATCCTGACTTTCCTGAGAGCTGCTCTCGGCTGTCAGGTGAGCCACATTCACAGTCATCTCATCTGTAATTTTTTTTAATACTTTGTTTATGAATATCATTAATAACGTAAACGTTTTCCAGTTTTATGAAGGTTACGGTCAGACTGAATGCACAGCTGGCTGTACCATGTCGATGCCTGGGGACTGGTCAGCAGGTAAAATATAAGACTTTCACTAAATTTTGCAATTTGTAGACACAGTGATGCTTGTAAGAATGAAACGACACTATGACTGCTCTGTCATCAGGTCACGTTGGGCCTCCTCTGCCCTGCAATGCTGTTAAACTGGTGGATGTGGCAGAAATGAATTATCTGGCAGCCAATGGAGAGGGAGAGGTGAGGAATAGGATTCGTCGAATGCATACGGCCATTACGGAGACTTGCGGTCAGTTTTCACACAACCATACATCCCTGTAGAAAAAAGTACTGCTTACTGCTTCTATAGGAATTAAGAGCAGCCAGGTGGTGATATACAACTGATCATCAGAAGGGTGTGAGCACCTCTGTGACACACAGCATAATTAAAAAAAAAAAAAAAAAAGACTGAACAGGCTCGGCTTGTTTTAGAAGGGTTGCCAAGACCAGGCAGCTTCTCCTTTCCTTTAAAAAGAACATGTCGGGTTTGCAAAGTTGCATCTGAACAAGTCGTGAGATCAAACTGTTTGCTCACAATGCACAGCTTCATGTTTGGGGCAAAGCCACACACAGCATATCAGCACAAACACTTCATACCAGGTGTCAGCACGGTGGTGGAGGGGTGATGACTTGCACTTGTTTTGCTAAAGTCAAATGTGAGCCCATCTGTCTGACAGCTGAAGCTCGTCTTTTTTTCTTGGTACATGGCTGCGAGCAGATTTCTAGAGGCCAAAACTGAATTTATTGTTTTAATAACATGAACTTTGTGTAACAGGATCCAGAATTTTTTTTTTTTTTTTTTTTTTTTTTTTTAAAGAAAAAGAAGCAAAAACGCGACACAGAATTTAAATGCAAAACTATTATAAACATATTAAAGAACCACAATATGTATTTAAGTGACACATTTCTTCTATAAAACTAACATGGAAATTGTATTATTTTGAAACTAGCCTCAGTGTCCTGAGGTTTACATTATCCTCATACATTTTTAATTCAATATTCTACCACATAATTAGAAGCTTGCCTTAGATACAACAAAAGGAAACCCTTTAAAGGAGAGGCTGTCCTTTAACATTTGAAATCAATGTTGGCTTCAAACGGGGACGTGAGCGAGAAACTATTTGTAAAAACAAAATGTAGCGGGGTTGATATAAAAACAAGAACAACAAACCAAACAGCTTCTTATTTATAATCTCGGTTGTTGTAGGTGTGCGTCAAAGGACCAAATGTATTCCAGGGATACCTGAAAGATCCTGACAGAACAGCTGAGGCTATTGATAAGGATGGATGGCTGCACACTGGTGACATTGGGAAATGGCTTCCTGTGAGTAAAACGGGCTGAGTGGTGATGCGAATGGTGATGATCACTGTGCATAAACCTAAACTTACATTGCTCTTGTGGTTCCCTGCAGAATGGCACTCTGAAGGTTATTGACAGAAAGAAACACATTTTTAAGCTGGCACAGGGAGAGTACATCGCCCCAGAGAAAATTGAAACCATCTATGTTCGCAGCGACCCCGTGGCCCAGGTGTTTGTTCATGGTGACAGCTTACAGGTAAGGCTTAAATCTCAGACTTTTGTTTCCTTTTTTTTTTTTTTTTTTTTTTTTTTAAATCTACACAAATAGTCTGTCTGAAGCATTTGATTCTCATCTGGTCCATGTTGTGTTTTAAAGGCATGCCTGGTGGGGATAGTGGTGCCCGATCCTGACTTCTTACCTATTTGGGCCAAGAAAAAAGGGTTTGAAGGCTCTTACTCTGAGCTGTGTGACAACAAGGTCCGATTTATTACTATCAGCAATCTGAACATGGACTCTCACTCTGTATGCCTGTGTAACATCTTCTGACCTTTTTTTTTGCTTTTGCTTTTAGGATGTGAAGAAGGCAATTCTGGAGGACATCTTGAATTTGGGCAAAGAAACGGGACTCAAGTCTTTTGAACAGGTGACTGGTCCTGTCTAACTTCAAGCACAGCCAGTGCTTCCCACAAACAGACTTCATTTGAACTGAATGTCCACTGAAGTAAATTTGGAAAATAATTTTAGTTTTTCCACTCAAGGAAAATATTGCCAGGAAATTAATGGTGCACAATCACTTTGGTTTTATTTTGAAAGATCCAAACATGTCACTGTGACTGTGCTAATCTCTCATCTTTTTTACATGAAAAAGCACGAGTGAGTCTCTTTCTGGTTTCAGTGCAAGATTTACACTTCAGAGACCCAGAATTTTGCAATATATGCATCCTTAAAAATTATTTGCAGCAATACTTAAGTCAATGTTTGCTCTGTCATTTATCTTTTTTCCCCTCTGCAGGTGAGGGACATTGTGTTACATCCCGAGATGTTCTCTATCCAGAACGGTCTGCTGACTCCAACCCTGAAAGCCAAGAGGACTGAGCTTCGGAGCCACTTCAGAGAACAGATCGATGAACTCTATGCCAAAATTAAGATGTAAGCCAAGTTCAAGGAGTATTATAGGGAAGCCATTCAGAGACAGCCAGAACCAAACAGTGTGCTGAGGGAATCCGTCTCACTTTCTCTGCAAGTGACAATCTTAACAGTTATATGGGGGAAAAGCTTTCAGGATAATTGGATAATGAATTTTAAAAGTGCATTTTATCCCCACTTTGATCAATAATCACACAGATCCATTATCCCAGCTAACACTGGCTAACTGGCAAAGAGATCCGCAGAACCCGCACCAAGTTTCTTGTGTAGTTTATCCAAGAATAAGGGTTAAAATGGCACAGAGGAAGTTTGACTTCTGCTTTTATGTATGACAACTTCACGGTCAGAAAGGTGAATCCTGAAAACATTTCTGCTAGTTTTATTCGTGAGAGCAACAAGAGAAAATCTTTGAAAATACTTCTACAACAGTGACAGATATTAACTATTTATATGCCATGACATTTCATGCTTTGGTTATCTATTTAAGGGGATATTTAATATCATCTTTTTGTAAATAGTGTATCTGCTGGAAAATTTGTGTACAGGGTACCATGCCAGATACTCTGTAGCTTCCCTGCATTCCCATATTTCTCAGTGCTGCCGGATGAAGGACTTTGATGAGGTTTTTGGTTAACAGCCTACTGAAAATCATGTTGGTTCACAGATTTTGGGCTTTTGTTTTTGGTGTTATTTTTAAATGTTGCATGTAACATATTCACTGTTGCTTTCTAAATGCCTGACATTGCATTGCCAAAAGCTGAGGAATGAAGCTGCACAACCATCGTTTGTATATTCTGCAAGTATTTGGGGTAAAAATAGTAACAGTGATTTTTATCGTTGATCAAACAGTTTCCATGTCCTTTGCAAAATCAGCAGTCTTCATTTCAGCCATTTGAAAAAAAATTTGTTTGTTTTTTGTGAATGCCGGTTTTCTGACTGATGAATGATCGTGATGTACATCCAATCGTGTCAAAGACCTCTTAACAGCACAAGCTGTACTGTTTAGTTGGTTTTTTTTAATGACTTGTGATCTCAAAAAGGGAGAACGGTCCAGTTTTGTGCTATAATGGAAAGTGTATCTATCAAATGTACCAAATAAACACAACATGGTCGTGCAGTTGTTAGCACTGTCACCTCATAGCAAAAAGGTCCTCCATGCTGCCATTCGGTGTGGTATTTGTGTGTGTTCTGTCCAGGTACTTCCAGGGAGTGTTTATAACATTAGCAGGAGCAGTGAAGGCAGCCTGGAGATGGTGGAGAAGATGACCTCAAACAGAAACTTGGTCAAAGATTTAATCTAGTGTGGTCTGCGGTGCTGATCTGATCACATACCCAAACCATCTCAGCTGGCTCCTTTGAATGCAGCAGAGCAGCAGCTGTGCTATGTTACAGTTCATGTTCAGTTTAAACTTGAGCAGGCAGTCAAGGATCTCCACTTGAGCAGAAGCACAAACACCTGCAGCTATGTACAAACCAGGGGTGTCTCCACGGCACATGTAATAAAGTATTTATTACATGTTTTCGCAACGTTTAAAGTGCTGCCAGCGTCTTTAATGCAATACTGCAAAAGAACACAAATCTCATGCTCTACTGGGAATCAAAATCAGCCATACAACTGAGCAGGAGCTGGTCTGAGATCTCTTCACTCTTCTCTTCAAAATCGTCTAGACTCTCCAAATAGTCCTGATCATCCCGTTCATCTCCCCACACATCAGATTTCTCCTCCTCTGTGTGAGTTGTGCTCTGTGGGCCCATGGGTTTATGTTCCTGGCTGCTTTCAATGTTGCCAGCATCGTCCATGAGGTACACCTGGTCCTCCTCATCCTGTAAGAAACAGAAGACGTGATTACCGACTGATGCATGTTAAAGCTAAAACACTGTTAAAATAAATTAACTAACCAGCGTCAAGACGTAGCTGATACAGATCTCTTGTGGCAGTGGGTAACCTGTAACAGGGACATGATGTTACCTCACAGTCAGATCATGTTTCCTTGAATTATTTCAACTACAAGTCAGTATGGCAGCTCTTTCGGATCGTGACATACTCGAGGACCTGAAGTTCCTGCATTCAGGATCGTGGCACTTCTGGTACCACACATCCTCTTTCAGATCCACAACGATCCTGCAGAGGGTGACAGAGCCAAATCAGAAAGCGTAAGAACACTCGACCATCTTCAGAAGATGAAGGAAACAAACTGCACTCACATGATGTTGTTGCTTTTGTGAAACCGCCCCACGTTTTCACACCAGCGGTATTTGGCGATGTCATAAACGAGAAGTTGCTCTGCGGCAAAGTAGTTCCATCGTCTTAAGCCTGTCAAAATTTATGAGATCATAAACGTCAGGTAGGACGATCGATGTGAACTGCCACACTTTTCTTTTCAGGAAGAAAAAAAAAAAACGGTAATATCTAAATGTTTCACTCGGCTGGATGTCACGTCAGAAAACCACAATTTTAGGGCAGATGAACTCTACAGACTGAAATGTTTCACGAGCAAATGTTTTCACTGCATAATACTTACTTCCTTGTATCCCATCCTTTCTAACCACCGTTAATACAAAGTTGTCCACTTCTTGGTGAGGGGATGACAGGAAGCCAGAAAGTGCACCTGTTGGTAATATATGGGAAAAAGTTTCACGAATCAAATCATTTCACACTGAGGTTTTTGAGGTGAAACCAACAATAACATTTATGCCATAAACTGACTACATGCAGGAATACTTCACATATGTATATGCAGAAGATTAAGAAAAACTCTGGTCTCGGTTCAGCATTACCTGAGTCTGAATCCGACCCTTGTTGGGACTTAGATGGGGAGATTTTGGGCTCACTTGATTCTGGGACATCCCATGTAAGAATCCTCTGACCTGTGAAGCTGATATACGGGAGGAGAGATTATGTGTGGCCCTTTTTAAAAAAAGATCACAGCACACAGGAATCTGAGCTGTTTGTGCTCAATGTACCTCACGTTACACACTAAGGAGGCCAAGAAAATGCTTTCCTCCAAAGAAGTTCCCTTCTCAGGTTTGGCAATACACTGGTTATCTTCTGCCACAGTGAACGCAGCATTCTTCCCCGCTTTAGACGACTTGTACAGGCGGAAATTTCTGTTCTTTGTATAGACACCTATGTGTTGAAATAAAAAGCCACGGTACGTGAAGGGAAATTGTGTAAATGCATATCTTTACACATAAAAAAAGGACATAATTTTTAAAAATCTGATTTCCCTCACCAAGATCCACAAAGAGAGAGTCTCGACCATCTTTGCTTTTCACCTGGAGGAAGCTGAGGTCTCTCCCTTCCTCTTTACGCCTCTTCATCTCTGGACTTGCTGCTTGAGTTCTACTCAGGGCGAATAAGTGCAAAATTTTAACCTTAAACACTGAGCACATAGAAATAAAAACATGCAGTTTTTACAGGTCTGGGAGAACAAACCGTGTTTCCACTCCATTATCAAGGTGGCTTCCATTTTTGGGTTTGTTCAGGACAAGCTGAAGAATTGCATGAATGAACCTCCCTACAAAATCCCAATCAGATGGAATATATGACTATTAAGCAGGTATTAACAGGCTGATGTTTTCCATGTAGGGCTGAACATACCAACATGAATGTTGTCTTTGAAAGCTGCTTGTTGAAGACAGAAGATGAGATGTCTGCTGAATTTCTCCTCAGTGCTGGAGTCCAGATTGAGGACATTTTTCGCAGAGCATTCAATCCCATAAACTTCCAATAACTTGTCACAGACGTACTGTCACCACACAAAGCAGAGAGGGGTAAACATATCAAATGTTTAGACAAGAACTTTTACTATTTCATGGAAAACATGAGCTCAGTTTGAATTAGATGGATGCTGAATGATGCTAAATCACATACTGCATCTATTAAAGCAGCATGGCTTCATAGTAGAAGAG